>NC_133975.1:8321980-8336980 GCF_047716275.1 Strix uralensis
ACTCTTCATATTTACCCAAGAGGTTAACAATACTGCCAGGATTTGGCAGCTGTGATGGGTTAGTGAACACAGCTCCAACTCTTGTTGATGGTTGTGTGATTTTCAGATGCTGACAGAGCTAGGGAAGCATGAGTGTGTGGGGGGCAGCTGGAGGGAGGTGAAATGGTGCCTCTGAGTTTTTCAGTTCAGGAGCAAAGCAAGAAGTCAAAACACCAGCCCTATTAGCTTAATTGTTTGGTAGAATAAACCCGGTGAATTCAATGGAGACTGCCACATCCCTAATTTGCCCATATTGACAGGCTGTTCTGGGCTGCTTGTGTTGCCAATACTCTGCGCTACAGAAAATGGTGCTAAGGTGTTTCCATAGTCACGTCCCAGTTTTTTGAACCTGACCAACTTCTGCTACATCCCAGACTTCTGCCCTCGGCTGCAGAACTTCACTGAAGTCCCTGCAACACTACGTGTGATGAATTTGATTTGGAGGGCACAGAGGAGGCACACAGGTTGCGCCTTGTGAATTGCTCTTGTCAAAGGCAATCTCAGATGGGTGAGAAATACTCCTCTGTTGTGGTTTTATTATTTAAGCATTTAGAAATGAAGGTGATAGAGATATGAGACACACTGAGAATAAAAAGATTATCCTTTTGGATCTAATCTAGAGAGTTAAGTCAAAGGGGCAGCTCTACAAACTGGTGTAAATTAGTCTAGCTCCACCAGTTGATTTACACCAGGAGGGGATCTAATGTGAAATTGCCTGATGCTTTATTGCAAGACCTCGCTGATACCTGAAATCCCAGTCTTGTCAGTACTGAGAAACTTCCTTGAATATTCAGGTAAGCGTATTGAAGGCACTGCCCAACGTGCTTTTGTTGGAGTTGTTTCAAAGTTGGAGTGTTTTAAGGCATGCCTGGCATGCAGTTACTCCTCTCCTTAATACTGTGGTCTCAGCTGAGATGTGGTAATTCACTATTCAGTTCCAGACTGGGGAGGAGGGAAGGTAATTTTTTAGGCTGCCTAAATGCAGATTGAAAGCATGTCCTCCTATTTATAGCCAAACAAAGTGGGTATACTAGAGCATTTTGCAACCATTTTCTGTGCACTTAGAAAAGATGCAAAAAACTGCATCAAGCGAGGAGCAACAGAAATGCTGTATGCCTCAGTGCTAGAGAGAAATGTTTCTTAATTTAGTCATTTGAAAGTCAAATCCAAGTTAGGACTCCCATTTTAGTTATATATTCAAGGTGAAAATTTGGACCTGATCTCTCAGCCAGGCACCTTGGTCTCTGAATCAGACTGATTTATAATTTCAGAATTATTTAAATTAACAACTGGAATATTCATCAAGCAGATTGATTGGCTGCTGCAAAAGATCCAAGCAAGGTAGGCTGATGTGCATTTGCAGGGAAATCTGTGGGGCACCTGAAATGTTATAACTCCATGGCCAATACAACAGGACAAAAGGCTCGTGAACTTCATCAGCCAGGAATCTTAAGTGTAAAGGAAAACATCATAAAGTGTGGTAAGTCAGTGGCTGATAATACTGTGACACTTGGAAGGGCACACTTTTGATGTCAGTGGGACATCAGTTCGTGAAGATTAGGGAAAACTAGGGGAAAGATTTGCAGATAAGACATAAAAGTAACTGAGCTTGAACTCCAAAGCAGCAAAGAATCTTGTCTTGTCCCTCCATATAAAAAAAGAGTAGTTAAAAGGATAATATTTATTGTCCTTTGTAGCGAATTATCAATATCCAGAACATTGAAAACAAGTGTCAGCCAGTATAGTAATTGCAGTTACAGAAATAACAAACAAAATTACACCCTCAGCTATTTATAACTGCAGTGTACTGGACTTTCCTCTGAAAATAATATCATTCTATAAACGATATCATTCTCTACCAAGCAGAGCTGTGTGTCAAAGCTGGAGCCCTTGCTCAAGCTTAACATCTGTTCATGGAAAGCAGCGTTTACTCATGTGTTTTTATCACTGGATGATGGGAATTTAAGAACAGCTTATATATAATGTTGCTTTGATAAGCATATCATAAATTGAAGGAGAAAAAGTCATAAATAGATATATATGTTTGTCTGTAACAATGGTTCTTTCTCATAAATGCTGTGACTCCCATTTTCTGGCGATTGAAACAGCTGCAGACACAGGCAACAATAACAATCTGCACCTGGAGTTGAACCAGGAATGGGAACAAAACTCCCAGCTGCCAGATTCTAGATGTTATAATAAACTTTGCTTGAAAAATGTATCAGAATGGTTGTGAAACATAGATGAGGGTGGGAAAGATTCCCCAAATAACAAGGTTCATATTTTAATTCTGCTGTCTAAATGTTAATTGTCTACTCTACGTTAGCTGTCTAGACTGGCACCTTAATTATTGCATAGAAGAAAATGTTTCCGTGGGGCATTTCATTGCACCTGTCTTGGGTGCCTTAGGATCTAAGGCACACAGAAAAATCATGTGGGTGATGACAAGTACTATCCCTTCTGCCTTTTCAGGCAGAGAAACCAGTCTAGCTTACTGGTTACAGTTGTTTAAACATAGAAATGCACATAACCATTTCCCAAGTGTTTTGGGAGACTGAGTGAAGGGCAGAAGCCTTGCTGAAATTGGTGGTTCTGACATTTTCTTTTTGCCTTAAACCTGCTTTTATTTCCAAACTGCAAAACCGAGATGATGGGTTCGTATCAGATACATGTGCCTCTTATTCATCCACCAATTGAGTCCTACACCCTGATTCTAAGCCTCATTGAAACTGAGGGGAATCTTGGCATTAGTGTACACTGGCTCAGTCCCAAAGACAGTTTCAGTCACATCTTTATTTCATTTTTAAGAGAGTCAATTGCTTTAAAGCTGATGACACATGTATCTTTATTAGACTGACCCAGTTACCAGTATAGGTTCACTTTGTACCCCCTTGGGTTGCCAGACACAATTCGTTTGACTGGTGTCAGGTCCATTTCTTTGCATGATCATTCTTCCAGCAGTCAATACTGAAGTTTTTCAAGGTATCGACCAGACAGCTATTGGATGAGGCAGGGCCACGTGACCTACTGACCTAAAATAGTGTAGCAAAAGTGGTGAAGGTATGAAATCAATAACTTTACTGAAACAAATATCTGAGGTGACACTTTCTGCAGAAGGATTAAATGAAGAGGGTTGTTGTGGAAATGGGTCAAATGCTACATGGCCAATTCATGTAAGAACCCAGTCGGGTTAATGGGAATTTGCATGTGAGTGAGAGAAGCAGAGGAGCAACGTTTGTTCCAGTGTTGCTGGGCTCAACAAGGCCGTGTGCTCCAACCGAGGAACGTGCACAGAGGTCTAAGGGACCAGGATGTATCTGCTGGGATGACTCTGCAAATGTCAGAGCTCTGACTCCTCTAATGACATGCCTCTCCACTTGTCCTTGAATGACTCCATCAGCTGGACCGAGGGGCTGCCACTGTGTGTTCGCAGGGGCTGGGAGCTCTGACGAGCACTGGCTGCTCTGGGATGACTCCCAAGGCAAAGTGCTGAGCATCTGTCTCCACCACTGACTTCAGGGGGAGTGGTGGGTGCTCAGTGACACACAAGTTCAGGCAGCCCCCCGAGAATTATAAGTACACAAATATACTTTGTGTGCACATGTACTGGTCTTTCATTTGAAACTGTTTGTGTGGCTTCACAAGGATGGAGAAACAACAGCAAACCCATATCCCATGCATAGGCACACACTATATTTATTTTGTTAGTGTTTCGGATTTCATAGGTATTTTAAACTAACTAGCATAGTCTCATCATCATTACCACATGTTCAGTGATTATGGTGTTTACTTTCCATCCTTAGCTGTTTGTTCCTTAATGCTTGAGTAAAACCTTAGCCCTTTAGATGAATCCAAGCATTTCTCAAAGCAGAAAATGTTGTCATCACACCAGTTAATATATAAAATCTTGCTATCATTTACTGGGAAACCACAGGAAAAAGAATTTAATAAAATAAGTTATTTTACTTCCTCAAAAAATAACATTTTTGCTTGTGGAACAGAGAGAAAAGAGAGAGTGAAAAAAAGCTCAATAAACAGCCATTTTATTACTGTTGCTAGAAATAAAATAAGGGTAAGGGAGACTTGGCCACTGTTTTATTGTAGCTGTGAATTCACTTCTTTCATTTAAGTGTCTGTCACATTAGTAGAAAAATACAGATCACTCCAAAGTGTGTACACTAGCAATGACTATGCCCCTTTTTCATTTTAAATAACTTTCAGCTATTCTTGCCTTTCCGGAGTTGGAGGTGGCAGGCTGGTATAGGTAGGTGTGCAAAATGAAAATGGCATCTTTCTGTAGGCTCTAGGTCAGAATTTGGCACAAGTATCTCATGGCTTTGCTCAGTTCACACTGTAATACATTCTCAGTTTAATTGAAAGAATTAAAATGAAAAGAATTGGCTTGAATATATGCGCTTTATTTAATACTGCCACGTTATGTTAAACTTAATAACAAATGAAATTATTCCCAAATCACTTCTCACTATTGAATGTGTGTTTTGTGAACTGAAATGAATTAACTATGAAGTCACTTTGCATCAGTGTTTTTGTATGTCAAACATTTCTCTCTATACTACAATGCTGAAATGATGGCTCATAAGTCATTCCTAGTAGATATATGCAAGTTTAACTGGATTAATTAAGGACTGAAGCAGCTTTAAAATAGACTTGCAAAATATTTTGTTTCTAATAAACACATTGTTTACACTATAAACAATGATAAGCTTTTATGTAAGCCATGTATTTGGGAGACAAACCTGGAAAAAGGCCTTCTAGTGGTGGAAGACATGCAGGAATTAGGAGACAAATTAACTCTATAATGAAATTTGAACAGGAGTTAGATTCCTCCAAAGTGTGGTGCATGTTTTCTGCTCACATACAACATCTCTGCAGTACTTGCCGTTAAATTAATATCCCTCTGCATTTTAAATGATAGCAGATGAGACCACCCTTCTTTCTCTCTGTGAAATCCGTTGGGCTGCTTACAGAGCAAAACACTACTGACTGTGAGAAAAAGCAGCAGAATACAGTAAAACTGGACTTCTAAGTTATAGTAGAATGGCAAGCAAGAGCATCAGTACTATTATGATAGCAACTACATCTATAATGAGGCATCAGGGAGGGAACATGCACCTGTGGGTTTTATCTGTTTATAGATACACCTGCCTTCATGAGATACATTTTACTGTAGCTTCTTCAGAGTTTGAATGTGAGCGAATGTATTTTTTGACATGCTCTGTATCTTTCCATATTCTGTATCTCTGTGTGGAAATATTTCCATATTTCCCTCCACCACGAGTTCAGTAATAACAATTATAATAATGACCAACTCTGGGTTTCTCAGTTGGTTCTGCCTATTATATTTCTTTGGGTTTATGGATTGTATTGCTTTGGATTTATGGAAAAAAACCTGTATTCTGGTGTTACAAATACAGATTTTCTAAAAGATACTCACCAGCTCTCAGCCACAGCCCACTACTCTTTAGAAGTGCATCCTCTTTATTAATTCAAAGTCATGCAAGCAAGACAGAGTTATTAGATCACCTTCTTTTTAGTCTCCTGCATGTCACTTTCTGTGAAATATGGTCCCTAAATACTGACAGATTTTAAGGCTTGATTAAAGCCCGTCTCTGAGGGTGGCATCTGAGTTCTGCCTTGAAGTAGAAGTTCCTTCCAAGGGTTGCCAACCCTTCATTGGAAGATGAGGAGAGAAAGTCAACCTTATTTTTAACCCGAATTTTTTTTGGCCTCGGTTTCAACCAGTGGATCAGGGTTTGTTTGTCTTCATTAGACTAAATGGGTTTTTGGCATCTGACAATTTTCCTTCAACTTTACTTACTAACTGCATCTTATACATGTACAACTATCTGGTTGTCCTTCAGAGAAGTAATCTTTGCCACTTTTCTCCTTCTTTCAAAGCCAGGGAAAGTAGATGGGTCTCATGCCATTTCTTGAGGATAAACAAACCAAGGTGTTTTAGTCCAAGGTGGGAAAGAGGATGCCATAGATGAGGGCCTTTCCCAGAAAACGGCCTGTTGGTATCCTCTTCTTATTTACTCATGCCTCCGATGACTGTATCTGAAGCAATACAGCATGGGGAAAATGTATATACTGTCAAAGTAATTGGGCATTTTGCATTCAGGGGCTCTTGAATGTACAAGCTATTTGCATTCCAAGTGATCTGTTCTTATAACCATGTGGGGGAAATACTTCATAGCTCTACTTTCATGACATATTTTATATAACATTATTGTTTCTGTGTACTATGTGGTCATTTTCTGTACTAAGTTGACAACAGAAACCCTAAGGCTTAAGTGTGGTTATAATAATGAGGATCTGGCATGGCATAGATCTCTCTGATTCATGCACACATACAAATATATACATATATGCATAAATGTATACACTTTATTTTCTTCAAAGTCTTTCTGTGACAATACAGTGTTCTTCACATATGTTTGTGAGTTTTTTGCTGTCTTTGAACCCTGATTCCTAGCCCTGGTCTTTGCCTTGCCTCCACTGTAGTTTCTGACAGACTCTGGTTCAGAAGTTTGGGCTCAGGCTGCTGATAGGAAACCCTCACGAGGACTGAACTTTGTAGAAAGGCTATCTGAATTAAATTATTTATAATGAGCATGCATGGCAATTGAAGCCTTGTAATGCTAACCACTGGCTGGGTGTGTGAAATGAATACATTATATTCAAATAAGGGGAAGAAGTCATAATGTTTGTGCAGGATGTACCGTTTGCCAGTCCATGGTATTTTATTCCTCTTTCGTTTAAATGTTTATACCTTAACAGATATTTTCTTAAGATTGAGAGACCGCCTGATATAATAGCAGGTAATCTGTACTGAACCTGAGTGTCAACTGATTACCAGGCTTGCTTGAATTACTATATGCTATTACAGTATTTTAGGAACCTGTAATATCCACCATTACTTTCTCTTGTGAGAGTCCTTAGACTGACTTGCTGTTGCCATTTTTCCCTCTTCAGCAAATAAATATCGTAGTGTATCCAATACAATCAGCAGAGTGTAACCAGAGTGTATGAGTTTTTAGCACAGATAATTAAAGCCCAATGTTCTCCACTGTAACAATTACAAGTACTTGAGGAAACAATGACAAGGTCATCCTGCGAATGCGGCTATCAATCAGGGAATTCGCTGCCTTAATAAAACAATACCCCACTTGTTTAGAAACTAACATACAAAGAAAGCGACAACAAAATTGTTCCTTTGGACATATGTTCCCTTAACCACATCAGTGTGGGGCAATAGCACATATAGTATGTTTAGCTAATTAAGACCAATTTCTCCTATCTGTCCCAGGTACCTTGCATTGTGGCTAAATCTTTATGTCAGAATAGAAAAGGCCACTATTTTCTTTTGGGAGCGATGTGATGTCCACATGCTCTACAGTCAGCCCTGACCCGGAGTGGTGCATGTTGAACTTCTCCAACAGTACCCACAGCAGATACAATTGCACTCTTAGGTAAATACCGATGTGCCTCGGTTGTTCAGCATCACCTACTACCACATAGTTGCACACAAATTGATGCTCAGGCATGGCCTTGGGTTGGAAAGGGAGAATTCTGAATTTATTTAGTGCCATAGCCTGGGCCCAGGATCTGCCTTTCCATAATTTGAATAGACTGTGGCCAGTGGGTCAGGCCTGAGTAGCACATCATGGAATTACAGAATCATAGAATGGTTTGGGTTGGAAGGGACCTTAAAGATCATCTAGTTCCAACCCCCCTGCCATGGGCAGGGACACCTTCCACTAGACCGGGTTGCTCAAAGCCCCGTCCAACCTGGCCTTGAACACTGCCAGGGAGGGGGCAGCCACAGTCTCTCTGGGCAACCTGTTCCAGTGTCTCACCACCCTCACAGTGAAGAATTTTTTCCTTATATCTAATCAAAATGTACTCTCCTTCAGTTTAAAGCCATTACTCCTTGTCCTATTGCTACCTGCCCTTGTAAAAAGTCCCTTCCCACTTTTCCTGTAGCCCCTTTAAGTACTGGAAGGCTGCTAGAAGGTTTCCTGGAGCCTTCTCTTCTCCAGGTTGAACAACCCCAACTCTCTCAGCCTGTCCTCACAGGGGAGGTGCTCCAGCCCCCTGATCATCTTCGTGACCTCCTCTGGCCCCACTTGAGCAGGTCCATGTCCTTCTTGTGTTGGTGCCCCCAGAGCTGGACACAGCACTGCAGGTGGGGTCTCATGAGAGTGGAGTAGAGGGGGAGAATCCCCTCCCTTGTCCTGCTGGTCATACCCTTTTATGCAGACCAGGATACACATGACAGGGACTTGGGTTCCATCACAGGCACTTGAGTTCTGGACATGTCCTTTTCTTGGGTCAATGTGGGCACTTCAGATGCATTTCTCCTGTCCTTGAAGCCAATTTCCTGGGCTGTCCATAATGCCTGGGCCTGTGCTTGAAGGGTGCTTCACAGAGGGGATGGAAGGATGCTCAGTCCCTACCCTGACTTCCAGGATGTGTCATCATGAAATCTGAATTTCCTCACCCCTTGGAGTGATCCCACAGGTACAGAGTGTGCAAGGCTCCATGTATTACACTACTGCCTGACATGCAGCTCCTTTGCACTCGGCGTATGGTGGGCTTCTTCAAAACCTCTGCCTGTGTCCAAGGCAAGGCAAGGGGCTGGTTAATAGAGAGCCATCTGGACCAGTGCATTCTCAGCTCCAAACACAAAGTCCACTGGGCTCACTGGCCTTCCCAAGCAAGGTGTTCCCCTGCCAGGAGCAGTAAAGCTGCCTAGCAATAAAAAACTGTGTCAGACCCCATGAGAGAGCAGCAAGTCATAGCTTTCCTGGCCAAAGCTAAGAATGGCTGCATAGCAGTAATGTATTATCATACTATTTTTTTCCCTGTTTTGGACTTTTTGCTTAATTTGTTCATGTGCTGTCATAATTCTTTGGCTCAAATGGGAGCTGCTTGGTTTGTGAATGTGGGCTGTGTGGTACAGGCAAATTTTGCCCTTGGTAGGGAGCGGTGTGGATGACTGCTAGCCCTGAGATCCAGCTTCAAGGCCAGATTCGGTATCTCCTCTGCTGTGAGAGTTAGACACTCAGCTTGCTTACACTTGCTTACAAGCCCACTTTTAACTTTTCAGTCTGGTCTCCCGTAGTGATAACTCTGTTTCTTCTCCCTTGCTCTGTAGCAACATGGGGACGTGGTCCTGGAGTCTGTAATAGCATCTTGGCAGGATTGGAGTAGGCACACTGCATTTGCTCAATGGCTTTTGATGAAATCCATGGGGCAGAGCACGTCCATCCTGGTTACCTGTTCCCCAGCACAGCCACTGCAGAAAGAGGACAAACTGGGCATGTAGCATGTCCTTTTGCATGCCTGCATCTAGGTGTCACAGGGCAGACACAGAGAGACTGGGAAGAGTCCTTATTTCCTTGTTGTTTACAATTAGGTTTAGTTTATAATCTACAGTCTGTGTAGTTGTGACATATTTTAAAGAACAAGAATTTAAATTGAAATAGCATCTCTTACCTGAGGATCTCAAGTCCTCTACAAAGTTAAGGGCCAGATCCCAAAGGGTCAGAAATCAGAATAGCTATATGCACCATAATGGAACTTTACTAGAATAAATTGGTTGAGTATCTGAACAGACAGCATGGGATTCAGTCCTAACACAGGCAAAATTTCTACAGTGAAGCCATCAAGGTCCCAATTCTTAACTATATTTAAGCACCTGGGTCTCAAAGGGAGTTGGCCATCCACAAATTAATTAGATGCCTTTAGATATAGTCTTAAAGACTTTTTCCTGCTCAGGAACTGCAGAAGGTCCTATAAGTGAAGCTTAAAAAAACAGCTGAGTATCATGATTTTCAGCTGGGAGTAGACTGATCCATAGGCTAATGGATGTGTTGAAAGGCAAATATAGTGCAGGTAAGGGAAACATCCATTCTTCTGTTGAGGGAGGCTACTGACTGCCACTGAACTGCTTTTCAGAACAGTATCAACATGAGTTATCTCCTGATACTCATGTCTTGGCAATGGTGAAACGTACCATCCCTGTATAGAACTTTTAAATTTATAAGTTTACTTTTAAAATGACTTTTCATTTTGAAAAGTTGATATTGTCTTATATAAAATAAAAATGGGGGAACTAAAATGAAACATTTAATTTGAGCGAAAGCACTTGTTTTTCTCACAGTTTGGGGTTTTTTTTCCTCAGTGAGAATTGTAGCTCTTCAAGCTTTGTCCCCAATCTGAATGAAGACAAATGTTGATCTCCCACACTTTATTCTGTAACAGCTTTAATTGCAGAGCAGGTCAGTGAGTGAAGAAGCAGTTCAACTCAACCCCCCAGTTACCCAGCAGCACATCCATTTCAGTAGCATGTGAGCCTCCTTTTGTTGTATCATGTAGTTGAAAACGCCATGAAGAAATGCCATGCAGAAGGTGGGAATCCCAATGTGTGTTAATCAGTTAATAATACACAGTCATCACCTTCACTTCCCACCTTCCAGCCTTGATCTCACACAGAAATAGAGAATTTTCTCATTGACTTCCTTGCAATGGGTCAGGCTGAGAATTTGCTGTTAGACAAGCTTGTGTACAAGCTTATGATTTCCACTGTTTGACTAAAGGCTAAAAAGTAGAAAAAGTTTGTGAAAGGGAAGTCTGGTTTCTTTTATGTAACCATTGTAGAATTAATTGATGTTTGTAATTTATTTTTATGAATGTAATTATAAACTGATGTCTCAGAGACTGAAAGCTGCTTTTTTGTTATATACAACTAACTACAAAGGTAATTTTGCAGGCTTCTATGTTTAATCATTTGCATTTACACTAATTATACATAAGTATGGCAGAACTGAAGTGCAGAACTATTTCTAATACAGCAGTAATTTTTTCAGTTACTAATCAAGCCTATTAAAAGTATGGGGTCTGCTCCTGTTCTCATTCACAGAGTAAAGGCATCAAAGCAGACAATTAGACATGTTGAATAGGATTTTTTTTTTTGGTGCAATTTAATGTCATGCTCATTTGTAAATATATCTTCTTGAATTCCTCAAGGCCAAATTCCATGAGGGCTGGATGTAGGGAAGCTGAAGAGGGGCACAGAGAGCCATGGCTGTAGTGATAGATCATCTGTGTAGAAGACCTTGGCTTTACAAGCTCTCCTCAGCTTCACAGACACTTTGAGTCCTGTATTTGTTCCAGGGACTCTTTACCTCATGCTTCATGGCTGTGTGAGACTTGCCCCCACAGAAGCTACAAAAGAGTTAAGAAAGGGATTTAACTCTTCTTTTGTGGAGTGTTACAGCAGCCAAGAACTGCTGACTTCACCAGGCCAGTCAAGAACACAGTCTTGCAGTAAACTGTGAGAGTAGCTGTAGGTACCAGTGCTGTTCCCAGAAGCTTTCCCATCCCTGAAGACCTGTAATGTCATTAATAGCCCACTGTTAGTTTTTGATGAGCTACTGAACTACTGGCTGCATCTATATTTAGTGGTGGTGTAACTTAAATCAAAGCCTTGACATTATTAACAGCAATGTGGACATTTAATTGCGTTTAAGAAACACACTGCAGGGCAGCCCCTCTTCTCAGTTGCACCTGAGCAGCTCTGCTAGGATAGATGGGTTTGTGTTCTGGTTCTCAGAGCTGAGTTTGGCCCAATGTATGTCCAAATGGTGACTTTCCATTCAGATTCAAGCAAACTCAGATTTAAAAAAAAAAAAAAGTCAGCTTTAAGTTAGGAGACAGTAGTAGGCACTGTGGTATGTGGACTAGAACTGTGCATCCAAAATGCAGGTTTATAGGATCATAGGATAATTCAGATTAGAATGGACCTGAGGAGGTCCCTTCTGCTCAGGAGGTCCAACCTCCTGCTCAAAGCAAAGTTGTGTCTGAGGTCAGACCGGTTTGCTCATGGCTTTATCCAGTCTTGCTCTGAAAACCTCCAAGGATGGAGTCTGTACAGCCTCCCTGGACAACTCTTCCCCTGTTTGACTGTCCCTGTGAAAAAGCTCCTGCTTGTTTCCAGTCTGTCTTGTCTCAGCTTGTGCCTATTTTCTCTTGTCCTCCCACCATGGAACTCTGTGAAGCATCTGTCTCTATCATTTTGATGACCTCCTCATAGGTACTAGAAAGCCTGTAATTCACACCAGTCCCAAAGGACAGTTGGGGATTTCCTCTAGACTCCCTTTTCCATGTTGGATTTGGACCAGATGATCCTTCAAGGTTCCTTCCAACCTGGGCTGGTCTATGATTCTATGATTGATGCCAGCGGCTGGCTGTACCTGCTCTGGGGCACCCCACTGTGTAAGCATCCTACTATATATGTGCATATGTGTGTCACTGCAGAAATCTAACAGAGTCTTTAACATGTCAGTTTTCTCCTGTAAGCTCTTTCAAGCTAACAGGTGCCCCTCTCCTCTATTTTAGTCATCCCTTTTCCAGTTCAGAGTGATTTCTTTCTGAAAGTCCCATCAAAAGGTCAGGCAGAGCTTCTGTGGAGGTGTAGAGCCACTTCCAAGTGAGACTGTGAAACTGCAGAAGGGATATTTCCAGTTTCCCTATATGCATTTCTCCTTTAAGACCTCTTTTAGGTATTTTGGGGCTAGTCTGAGTGCTCTAAACACACAACTCTTGAAGACTTTGACATGATCTTCCCCAGCTGAGACTGGAGTGAGAACTTGGGGATGAAAGTCTCAGCTCAGCAAAGCCTTTAAGGTGCTTCAAGTTGCTTTGCAGACTAGGGATAGGCTGAAGTAACTGCTTTAAGCCAAAACCTGCATTTAAATACTTCACCAGCATGTGCTCTAAGCCCATGGACTGTGAGTATGCAGGCTGTGTTGTAGTGTGTTTTCTTCCCATGTTATATGATAAGTAAAAAAAAAAAAGTTACTTCTTTTTAAAGTTAGACCATTGTTGTTAGAATTAGACCACATTGTAAGAGGTTTGTTGTTATAGAAGTGTCAACTCTATACACAGATAAGAGCATCAATGCGTTAATGACTTTTCCGCTGACAAATATAGCAAACACTTCCTGCTATCTTGGAAATTAGTATCTTCTTTAGCCTGAGATTCAGTTATGCTGACCTCTCCGTCATAGCCCTGCCTATATATACAAAGTGTATGTTTTTCCCTGTCACAGAAGAAATCTGTAGCAACAGAGAGAAAACCAGCTTTCCACATTCACAGTTAAAAAAAAAAAAAGAAAAAAAAAGATGCTGCTGTTATTGTGACAGAACAGATGTTATATAGAAAGGATTGCTTACAGATACATTGTAAGTTAATCACATCTTTTCTAAAGTATATTGAAAAATTCTCGTTAATGTCTGAAATGAAATACTTATGATTACAGGAAATTAAATTACTTACAACATTTTTTTTGCAGCCTCTCACTCTCAACACACACTCTTTTTTGCACACACATATACACACACATAACTATTGTTAATTAAGACTGTCTCCATTATGGGTCTAATTAACAATTAGCATAAACATAATTAGCTAACGTTGACATTTAACTCATTACATTGTTTAAATAATTTTCAGAAATTGCCCTTAGTGGCATTCTGTCATACTGAAATAATGGCAGCACTTTGTCATGTAAATTAAATGACATTTATGTTGTTTCCTCTCTAACTCATGCATGGAAGATTTTTTAAAATTTGAGCTGCATTCAGTTCAGAATTCAAGGTGATTCCTAAAACTTGAGCTACAACATGTGCTCCTTGGATACCCTTCATAAGTAGCCTGAACTTTTGGGGATCGGCATCCTTTTACCTCCAGAAGCCCACTGGATATGTCTGTGCAAATTCCTTGCTCCCTGAGTGCTCCCCGCAGGCTTGATAATGGATAATGATTGGTAGGTGATTGGTTCGATCACAGAGTATGGAGAAGGACAGCCTTGTGGCTTCTTGCAACTGGAGTCGGGATTTGCTTTCTTTTCTTACGTATTTGTGCTCGCAGCCCAGAAAGCCAACCATATCCTGCGCTGCATCAAAAGAAGTGTGACCATCAAGTCAAGGGAGGTGATTCTCCCCCCCCATATTCTGCTCTCATGAGACTGGAGTACTGTGTTCAGCTCTGGGGTCCTCAGCACAGGAAAGACATGGACCTGTTGGAGCAGGTCCAGAGGAGACCATGAAGATGATCAGAGAGATGGAACACCTCTGCTATGAGGATAGGCTGAGAGAGCTGGGATTCTTCAGTCTGGAGAAGAGAAGGCTCCGGGGAGACTTTATAGTGGCCTTCTAGTACTTAAGGTAGGCTTATAAGAAAGATGGAGACAGATGTTTTAGCAGGGCCTGTTGCAGTAGGACAAGGGGTAATGGTTGTAAACTAAAAAGAGGGTAGATTTAGCCTAGATATAAGGAAGACATTTTTTATGATGAGGGTGGTGAAATGCTGGAACATGTTGCCCAGAGAGGTGGTAGATGCCCCATCCCTGGGAACATTCAAGGCCAGGTTGGACGGGGCTCTGAGCAACCTGATCTAGTGGAAGGTGTCCCTGCCCATGGCAGGGGAGTTGGACTAGATGACCTTTAAATGTCTCTTCCAACCCAAACCATTCTATGATTCTACAATTCTATGATCTGTGGGACAGTTGCTCCCCGTGGCCTGTGACTCAGCTCCCCATCTGTGAGACAGCATCTGTTCTCCCTGGCCAGAGGAGTGGCATGATGGTATGTCGTAGTTTGAGACAAGAGGGAAACTGAGCACCACAGAGCTCGTTCACTCCCCCCTTCCCCCCGCAGTGCTGGGAAGGAGAAAATGAAGAAAAGACTTGGAAATTGAGATAAAGATAGGGAGGGATGATTCACCCATTATGGTCAGAGACAAAAGACAGACTCTTTAGGGGAAGAAAAAAACCATCACTTTAATTCAAACACTAACAAAAACAACAACAGACAGAGTGGGACAATAATAAGCATTACCACATCTTAAAAACCCCTCTCCCCACCCCTTCCT